>NC_134690.1:298618037-298645537 GCF_050947455.1 Rhinoderma darwinii | reverse complement strand
CTACAGAGTGGCAATATATAGAGCACTATCTATAGGGGAAGCTATATGTAGGGCAGCACGGTGGCTCAGTGGTTAGCACTATTGCCTTGCAGCTCTGGAGCCCATATGTGGGCACTATCTACAGAGAGCTGTATGTTGGGCACTATCTACAGGGGCTTCTATGTAGGGCACTCTACAAAGGATTTATGGGGTCACTATCTACAGGGGGCACAGTGTTTGTGGGACACAGTGTATGGCGCTATTATAGTTAGAGGTGCAGTGTATGGCGCTATTATATTTAGAGGTGTTGAGAATTTTATCTTCGTTTATAAGTGCAGAAATGCTTTAAAAGTGAGAAGATGAAGACATCTGAGTGAAAAACTGCAGAAATGGGTCGTGGCTGGGAGAAATCCATCATAGAGGTCTTGACCGGAGGGAGAAAAAAATAGAAAAATAACTAGAATCTGAGACGTCACCGGTGAGTCACTTAATGTAAATGTTTACTCTGCCTCTAATCAGTACTGTAGTCACTGTATGATCTGCAGTGAGATAATGGGTGGTATGAATTTTTTTTGTGAAACAGCATCTCCCAGCATATTTTTACCATTGTTCGGGCCATGCTGGGAGCTGTAGTTTTATGCTGTACAAACCTATACGGCAGGGGTTGCACTAAATTAAGCTGTATTTGTTCTGGTGTTGTATATATGTACTGAGCTTGGTTCTGGGGCAGTATATAATTTTTAGGCTAGGTTAATTTTACCAGTGAGAGATAGATTATATAAAAAAAAAAAAAAAGAAAATCACATAGTCAAAATTATATATATTTATTTGCATTGTGCACAGAGAAATAAGTATTTGATCCCCTACCAACCATTAAAGGGGTTGTCCCAAGTTGACTCAAATTTTTTTTTTTATACATTCTAAGCAGGAAATGAATTTTAAAACATTTGGTGTTAAAAAAAAATTAAAATTCATTTCCTAAGTGCCTTTTTTTTACACTTGATAACTCAGCAAGTGCTGGTTATCTTTTCTAAAAAGGGGCGTGAGCGGCTCGATGTCAATCAAGCCGCTCCGCTCTGCAGTGTGCGCGCTCCCGATGTTGCTAGATACTGTAGTTCTAGCAACATCGGGAGAAATGTTCGTCTCAAGCGGGCATGGTAAGCCCGATTGAGACGAACTTACCGTGAATGTACTGTACACTACACTACACTACACTACATTCACCCCGTTTCGGCAAGCCACTTTTCCCTCCCCCACCCTGTCACTACATTTTTGTACCCGCCGCATCGGTGCTGCATCAGCACCCGGCGAACAACTAAAAATATATAAAATAAAATAATAATCACCTAAGACGTTCTAACGGCGCTCTGAACGGTCCCGTCACTTGCCATCTTCCTTCTTCTTGGCGCCGCTCGCATTCATAGTAACAATGCGTTGTGGCGCAGATGACGTAATCATATCAGGCCCACGTGATTACTTCATCTGCGCCCACCGCTATGTTATTGTGAATGGGAGAAGAAAAGTGACGGGACCGTTCAGCTCTTCGTGGGAACGTCTTAGTTGAGTTTATTTTTGTATGTATGTTGTTATGTATGTATGTATGTATGTATGTATGTATGTATATGTTTTCTTGTATGTATGTTGTCATGTTTGTATGTGTATATGTGCATGTATGTGTATATGTGCATGTATGTTTGCATGTATGTATGTTTTCATGTATGTATGTTTGCAAGTATGTATGTTTGCATGTATGTATGTTTGCTTGTATGTATGTTTGCATATATGTATGTTTGCTTGTATGTATGTTTGCTTGTATGTATGTTTGCATATTTGTATGTGTATATGTGCATGTATGTGTATATGTGCATGGATTTTTGCTTGTATGTATGTTTGCTTGTATGTATGTATGTATGCTTGCATGTTTGCTTGTATGTATGTTTGCTTGTATGTATGTTTGCTTGTAGGTATGTATGTTTGCTTGTATGTATGTATGTATGTTTTCATGTATGTATGTTTGCATATATGTATGTTTGCTTGTATGTATGTTTGCTTGTATGTATGTTTGCTTGTATGTATGTTTGCATGTATGTATGTTTGCATATACGTATGTTTGCTTGTATGTATGTATGTTTGCATGTGTATATGTGCATGTATGTGTATATGTGCATGTATGTTTGCTTGTATGTATGTTTGCTTGTATGTATGTATGCTTGCTTGCATGTATGTATGTTTGCATGTATGTATGTTTGCTTGTATGTTTTCTTGTATGTATGTTTGCTTGTATGTATGTTTGCTTGTATGTATGTATGTTTGTGCAGGTATGTTTGCATGTATGTATGTTTGCATGTATGTATGTATGTTTTCATGTATGTATGTTTTCATGTATGTATGTTTTCTTGTATGTATGTTTTCTTGTATGTATGTTTTCTTGTATGTATGTTTTCTTGTATGTATGTTGTCATGTTTGTATGTTTTCATGTATGTGTTTTCATGTATGTATGTTGTCATGTTTGTATGTGTATATGTGCATGTATGTTTGCATGTATGTTTTCATGTATGTGTTTGCATGTATGTATGTATGTTGTCATGTTTGTATGTGTGTATGTTTTCATGTATGTGTTTTCATGTAGGTATGTTTGCATGTATGTATGTTTGTATGTATGTTTTCATGTATGTATGTTGTCATGTATGTATGTTGTCATGTTTGTATGTGTATACGTGCATGTATGTTTGCATGTATGTATGTATGTTTGTTTGTATATATGTCTGTATGGCCATGTATGATACTGTCTGCTGGCGCCCTGTATCTAAGCCAACTTTGCCGCAGGCTTCTATACATGGTATAACAGTCAGTATCACACATGAAAGTGAAAGTAAGCCTACGACATGTTTTATTTCATTTTTTTTTATATATTTTTGATTTTTTACAGGTTTGGTGTTTGGACTACGTCGGTTTCGAGGACTACTTAGATGACACTTTTTTTTTCATCAATAAAATGGTTAATGAGGGTTGTGTTGGGGGTGCTTTAGTTCAATAAAATATTTTATCTATATCTTTGTCTTTTCTTTTCAAGTTTTATTACTATCACTTTAGTAATGGCCGCTGTCTGAGTGACAACATCCATTACTAAGGGGAGGCTTAGTGTTAGCCGGTACAGAGGCTAACACTAAACACCATTATTACCCCGGTACCCACCACCACCAGGGGTGCCGGGAAGAGCTGGGTACGATCCAGTACCCGACCATCTGTTGTGATGGTAGGGCTCTGGGGCGGCCGCAGGCTGGTATTATGAGGCTGGGAAGGGCCAAAAACAGTGGACCTTCCCACCCTTGTAATGCTAGGCTGCTGCTGCTGTGTTGTATCGGGCTGGCTATAAAAATGGGGGGGACCCCACGTCATTTTTTTTTATTATTTATTTTTATTAAAAAGACATGGGGTTCCACCCAATTTATCATAACCAGCCACAAACAACACAGTGTTATTAGCCTGGGAATGTACTAAACCAGTGGCCCCTCCCACCCGTGTAATGCCAGGCTGCTGCGGCCTTGTATATGGCTGGTTATTAAAAATGTGGGGGACCCAACGTCTATTGTTAAATTTTACATAAAAACGACGTGGGGGTCCCCCCCATTTTTATAACCAGCCCGATACAACACAGCAGCAGCAGCCTAGCATTACAAGGGTGGGAAGGTCCACTGTTTTTGGCCCTTCCCAGCCTCATAATACCAGCCTACGGCCGCCCCAGTACCCGACCATCACAACAGATGGTCGGGTACTGGATCGTACCAAGCTCTTCCCGGCACCCCTGGTGGTGGTGGGTACCGGGGTAATAATGGGTGGTTAGTGCTAGCCTCTGCACCGGCTAACACTAAGTACCGCCTTAATAATGGACGCTGTCAATCAGCCAACTACCATTATCTAGGCACTAATAAAGTTTGAAAAAAAAACACAAAGACAATTTTTTTTTATTGAAATAAGAAATCCCCAACAAAACCCTCGTTAACCATTTTATTAAAATTTTCAAAAAACTTAGATCTACGCAGTAGTCCAACGAATCGAAAGACGTAGTCCAATCGGTACATCAAAATCTGCAACAACATTAAAAAAAAGTTAGCAATGTGAACAATACCGATACTTATACTCACCTACACACACACTAACAACCACACACAAACACATATAAACACACACCCATATATTACACAAACACACACATAAACACATATACACACACACACACATATACACACACACACATATATACACACACATATATACGTACACAAACACACCCATATATACACAAAAAATACACAAACACATATACACAAACACACACACATATACACAAACACACACGTATACAAAAACACACACAAACATATACACACAAACCTATACACATATGCACAAACACACCCATATATACACAAACACACACACACACATATACACACACACATATGCATACATATACACAAACACACCCATATATACACAAACACACCCATATATACACAAACACACACACATATACATATACAAAAACACACAAACATATACACACAAACATATGCACAAACACACCCACATACACAAACACACATAAACACACAAACATACAGAAACACACATATACACACAAACATACACAAACACATGTACACAAACAAACCCACATATACACAAACATATACATATATACACAAACACACCCATATATACACAAACACACCCATATATACACAAACACACACACATAAACACACCAAAAAAGCACACACACATATACACACAAACATATACACAAACACATACACAAACCCACACATATACAAAAACACACACACACACACAAACATATACACAAACACACCCATATATACACACACACACAAATATACACATACACAAACATATACACACAAATACACCCATATATACACTCACACATAAACACACACACATATACACAAACACACCCATATATACACAAACACAGACCCACACACACACACACACTTACCTTTAGCGGAGCGCAGACTTCTCGCGACGGGTGCCTTCCAATTCATCTCCTTGCATCTCCTGCGCATGCGCCGAGATGCGCGTTCATGAGTAAATGACATCCTCTGCTCCGGACGCAGAGGATGTCATTACGCATGCGCGGCCACCGCTAAAGGTAAATAGCGGTGGCCGGGAACCTAGGCAACGAGCAGGATACAAAGAGGGACCGACCGCAACTTCAATCAACGATATCAAGAAAACGACATCGCTGGACGACGGACAGGCTTCTCCAGACCAGTTACACGCTCCAAATCAACTTGGTGCCTGCATTAAAGACAGCTGTCTTAAATGGTCACCTGTATAAAAGACTCCTGTCCACAGACTCAATTAATCAGTCTGACTCTAACCTCTACAACATGGGCAAGACCAAAGAGCTTTCTAAGGATGTCAGGGACAAGATCATAGAACTGCACAAGGCTGGAATGGGCTACAAAACCATAAGTAAGACGCTGGGTGAGAAGGAGACAACTGTTGGTGCAATAGTAAGAAAATGGAAGACATACAAAATGACTGTCAATCGACATCGATCTGGGGCTCCATGCAAAATCTCACCTCGTGGGGTATCCTTGATCCTGAGGAAGGTGAGAGCTCAGCCGAAAACGACATGGGGGGAACTTGTTAATGATCTCAAGGCAGCTGAGACCACAGTCACCAAGAAAACCATTGGTAACACATTACGCCGTAATGGATTAAAATCCTGCAGTGCCCACAAGGTCCCCCTGCTCAAGAAGGCACATGTACAGGCCCGTCTGAAGTTTGCAAATGAACATCTGGATGATTCTGAGAGTGGTTGGGAGAAGGTGCTGTGGTCAGATGAGACTAAAATTGAGCTCTTTGGCATTAACTCAGCTCGCGGTGTTTGGAGGAAGAGAAATGCTGCCTATGACCCTTAGAACACCGTCCCCACTGTCAAGCATGAAGGTGGAAACATTATGTTTTGGGGGTGTTTCTCTGCTAAGGGCACAGGACTACTTCACCGCATCAATGGGAGAATGGATGGAGCCATGTACCGTCAAATCCTGAGTGACAACCTCCTTCCCTCCACCAGGACATTAAAAATGGCTCGTGGCTGGGTCTTCCAGCACGACAATGACCCGAAACATACAGCCAAGGCAACAAAGGAGTGGCTCAAAAAGAAGCACATTAAGGTCATGGAGTGGCCTAGCCATTCTCCAGACCTTAATCCCATCGAAAACTTATGGAGGGAGCTGAAGATCCGATTTGCCAAGCAACAGCCTCGAAATCTTAATGATTTACAGATGATCTGCAAAGAGGAGTGGGCCAAAATTCCATCTAACGTGTGCAAACCTCATCAACTACAAAAAACGTCTGACTGTTGTGCTTACCAACAAGGGTTTTGCCACCAAGTATTAAGTCTTGTTTGCCAAAGGGATCAAATACTTATTTCTCTGTGCACAATGCAAATAAATATATATAATTTTGACAATGTGATTTTCTGTTTTTTTTTAAATATAATCTATCTCTTACTGGTAAAATTAACCTAGCCTAAAAATTCTAGACTGTTCATGTCTTTGACAGTGGGCTAACTTACAAAATCAGCAAGGGATCAAATACTTATTTCCTTCACTGTAAGTATTGAGCTTGGCTCTTGTGCCGTATATATGTCAGAGCTTGGTTCTAGTGCTGTATTTATGTACTGAACTTTGTTGTGGTACTGTTTATATGTACTGATCTTGGTTCTGGTACTTTATGTATTTCAGAGCTTGGTTCTGGAGCTGTAATTATACAGGATATATTTATAATAACAAAATGGCAGGGCAGATGGAATTGTTTTCAATTCATTCTATATTTAATGGGAACCTGTAAGGTAGTTTTAACCCCTTGAACTGCCACCATGCGGTAATACATGACCTGACAATATTTCCAAATGTATGTTTTTTTCAGATGCAGCAAAATCTATAAAATCTATTTTTTAAACGGCGCACACTATATGCTAATTACTCATTAAAGGGTCATGGGGCGGTGCCGCTATCCTGAATCACATAGTCCTGCCTCCTAACCCACCTTTCCATGTTTGATTGATATCCCCCTGGCTGATGCAACTTTCTCGGATATGCCATTGTCTTGTACTACTTGGGGGGCTGTGTGGCACTATATACAAGGGGGGCTGTGTGGCACTATATACGAAGGGGGCTGTGTGGCACTATACACAAGGGGGGGCTGTGTGGTAATATACACAAGGGGAGCTCTGTGGCACTATACACATGAGGAGCTGTGTGGCTCTATATACAAGGGGCTGTGTGGCACTACTAAGGGGTGGGCTATGCAGCACTATCTACTAGGGGGTTGTATGGCACTATTTACAAGAGGGAGGGCTGTGGCTCTATCTACAGGGGGCTGTGTGTGGCGCAATCTACAGGGGTCTGTGTTTGGCACTATTTACTAAGGGGGGGCTGTGTGGTACTATCTACTATGAGGGGCTGTGCAGCACTATTTACTAAGGGGGGGGGGGTGTGGCACTATATACAAGGGAGTGGGGCTGCGTGTCACTATATACAGGGGGAGCTGTATGGTGCAATATACAGGGGGGAAATTATGGCGATATCTACAGGGGGGGCTGTATGGAACTATCTACAAGAGGGAGGTGGGGGTGCAGTCGATAAGTGGGGTGTGAAACTGTCTACAGGCCGGGCTGTATAGCACTGTCTACAGGGGGCTGTATGGCACAATCTACAGGGGGCACAATCTATAAGGGGGCTGCGTGTGGCACCTGGGGAGCCCCAGTCAAGAGTTTGCTATGAGGCCCAGTCTTTCCTAGTTACGCACCTGAGCTCTCCCCTTACTAAATCCCAAAAGAAAGCAGATATGGCTGCTCGGGGAGTTCATACGGAAAAGGATTCTGGTAGGATAACCTCAGTTTCCTGAAAAGAGGTTAGAGGGATAGAGGGGCTAGAAGTGGTGCCCTCCTCTGGGACCGCTTTAGCAGGGTCTTTGAGCTCCCTAGTGCTAGATGTTGTCCTAAAGGGAAATAGAAAAAAAATAATTAGCAAATATTTTTTACAAACTGACCCGCAAATCATTTTTTTTATTTTTTATTAATTCATCCACGAATAAATTGATGATAAATTGATATCCTTCTCTAATTTATGTTATAACGTGGGATGGCATTATTTATATTCATGAAGAGAGGTAGTAGTTATAGTTTTAAATATGGTAGTTAGGCTGGATTCACACGAACGTGGCGTTTTTGCGTGCGCAAAAACCACTTAACAGCTCCGTGGGGCATCAGCATATGATGCGCAGCTGCGTGCTTTTCGCGCAGCCGCCATCATTATGACACTCCGTTTGGATGTTTGTAAACGTGGTGCTTTTCTGTTTACTTTCATCCTTTTGACAGCAGTTGCGCTAATCACGCAGTTCGCATGGAAGTGCTTCCGTGCGGCATGCATGGTTTTCACGCACCCATTGACTTCAATGGGTGCGTGATTCGCGCAAAACGCCGAAAGAACGGACATGTCGTGACTTTTTTCAGCGGACTCACGCTGAGTAAAAATCACTGACATGTCTGCACGGCCCCATAGACTAATATAGGTCCGTGCAACACGCGTGCAAATCACGCGCGTTGCACGGACGTTTTTCCCGTTCGTCTGAATAAAGCCTAATGGTTTTATACAAAACTTGGCATTAAAGTTACAATCTATTTCACTGGTGGCAATATTATAGTACTTATATTGTTGCATGTAGGGGACAGTATTATAGTAGTTATAGCCTTGTACATAGGGAGCAGTATTATTGTAGTTATATTCCTGGACAAAGGAGGCAGTATTATAGTAGTTATATTCTTGTACATAGGGAGCAGTATTATAGTCAGGGCTGCACCGTCCATAAGGCGAGATGAGAATTCCTTCTTGCACTATAATTGTACCTGCGTCTATAGGACGCAGATACAATTACATGCATAGTGCTGCGTAAGCGCTAAATAGCAGGGCACACTCCGTGCCTTGCCATTAAGCACCTTTTAATGATGCAAATAGCGCGATGACATCATTGCACCGCTTGTGTCGTTGAATAGCAGGGCAAGGTACCCTGCCAATCAGCGCCTTTCAACAACGCAAGCAGAGCAATGATGTCATCGCGCCACTTGCGTCATTCAGCCCCAGCAGACCTGCTCAGAAGAGAGCTGGTCTGGATTGCAAGAGGACGGCGCCTGACACTTTGCATAGAAGCTGCATGTCGGCCCTTTAACCTCAATCCATCAGTCCAGCTGACTTAGAGCAGATCGTGTGTACATCTGACACACAAGATCATCCTACTAATGTTTAAATCTAAGAATAAAAACAACCAAAAAGATAAGTCAGCAGCTGGAGGGGAGCGGGAATATATGAATATCATTGAACTAAAAATTTGAAAGCATACAAACCTTAGGTTTGATCAGTATAAAGCTATATTCACACAAATGCTTTTCACAGCCGCATTGCATCCGTGCGGGACCTGTTTTCACGGACCCGTCAGACTATTGAGGGATCCGTGAAAACTGACAAAAATAGGACATGTTCTATTTTGTCACGGGCCGTTCACATGGTCCGTTAAAACACCAGCCGTGTGATTAGTCCCATAGAAGTACAGATTTGTATTCAGCCGTGTGACAGCCGTCACACGGCCGATTTCCACGTTCGTGTGGATAAGCCCTAAGGGTTAGATGAGATATCAGAGGTACACAGGAGCCTCTGTCAGTTGAGCCGTCAGTCCAGCTTACTGATGGATTCAGCTGACAGTGGCGTTCTGTATTTTCTATGTACAATAAATACATAGAAGCTGCAGTACAAAAACAAAGGACAATTTTTTTTATAAAAGTAGATTAGAAAAGTGATTATTTTCACAAAATACATACATTATTGTAAAATGTCGATCTATCTGACTCACCAATGTTAACCCCTTGCCGCCACAGTCAGTTTTCACCTTCCTGACAGAGCCTCATTTTTCAAATCTAACATTTCTCACTTTATGTGGTTATAACTTTGGAATGCTTTTACTTATTTAACCCCTTCATGACATTTGTCGTAGGTATACATAATATAAAGCCAGTGTTTCCCACAAAAAGTTGTATACTTACAACAAACATAGAAGCGGTTACTGTGTTCAAATACACAGTTACAAAGTAAAGATGGCTGCTGTTCCCGACAGCAGGCCATCGTTACACAATGCGATACTACACTTGGTAGAGCAGGGACCCACATGAAAGAGGTTGCCGTGAAATGGCAAGTGGGCTTATACAGTTTGATCAAAATATTTACTAAGAACCTCATGTTCGTGCATTTTTTTTAAATTCTGCTGAGCCGCACTAGATCAAGTATAGCAAGTGGATGTGTGGTCCAGGTTTTCTTTTCTCCCTTGTGGATATATATAGTCTATCTTTTTTTTCTGGTACCAGCACTTCGCCCCATTTGGCCCATGTATTTTTAAATAGGAGAAGGCTGCATAACGGTTTCTACGTATTTGTTCTCAGTTTGGCCCCTGAGACCACAAGGAAAGGTGAGCTTTTTCCATCTGTTCATTCTTTTGTGGTGTTGTGTGGTGATATTTGGTGCTGTATCTGTAGGGGAAGTGGCCCAGAGCCAAAGAGGCTATGACTGGTAGCATGGGTGCTGTTGTTCTCCTGGGTTGCTCCCTCTGCAGGCACTGTGTTGCAGCAGCACTGGTTACCATGTGATACTACACTTGGTAGAGTAGGGATCCACTTGAAAGGGGTTGTGAAGTGGCAAGTGGGCTTATACATTTTGATCAAAATGTTTACTAGGAACCTCAGGTTTGTAAGTTTTTTTTAAAAAAAAGTCTTCCTTGTGGACATCTTTACACAATGCCGAGGAGGGTGTTGCACCCTCCCCCCGCATCGACGATCGCTGTGATTGGCCAGTCAATTCAGACTGACCAATTGCAGCTCTTTGCGATTTTAGTGAATCACTGTGCCACAGTGATATGGTGGTGATTGGTATTGTCTATGACCGCACAAATCCCTACCATGTATTCATGGCGAGGTGGTGGTGGTGCCAATCCCTTCCATGGGGGGTGTTTAAAACACCCTACACCAGCTCTGCACGCCTCATTCAGGTTAGGAACAGTGAGCAGAGCTGGTGTGTGACCGTCTCTGTGCCATACTGACCGTTACTGAGGCCTTATGGTTTTTCTACCCGCACCAATTCCCTATGTGCGTCCTGCAGCCACTGATCAGTGACTACCATCACTGATTGGCATCTGTGCTCATTTTTTGGCACAGGTTATACTTTTTTTTGCTGTTTTTAATGCACCATCTTTCTGTGTTTGCCCTGCGGCCACTGAGTGCTAAGTCTATAATCTGCCTCAGTGGTAATTTATTGATGCAGGTTTTTTTGGGCCTTTTTTTTTAAATCTAGATGTTAAAGGGCTGATGTAATAATGGGGTTCACTGGCTAGTGTCGCCCACTCTTACTACCTCCTTTATATCAGGGTCACTAGGGTTATGCCTAGTCCCCCTACCTTTCTCTTATATTAATGCTAATCTGATCGCTTTGCTACTAAGTGTATACAATCATATTGTAAATAAAAGGTAATATTTATTAATACAAATAGTAATCACACTTAGATATAAAACACCACACACAGAACACGGTAAATAATCACAGTATAGTATCAGTGTACCCCAGGGGTGAACCTAGCCCCTTTGCTGCCTGAGGCGAACTATAGAAAGGCGCCCCCCCCCCCCCCCACAAATCTATCCAAGTAACCACAGCCGGACGTTCTGACTTTCTGCTGAGTTTAGTGGCCCAGCGCGGATGGCACGATGCAGTGACGTAATCGCGCCAGGCCGCTGACGTCAATAGCGTGCTCTTGGACTGTTGTAGACCGCAGGCCTAAACCAGGCTGTGGTCTACGAGAGAAAACGGTGGGGCAGGGAGTCAACGGCCCAGGGCTGGCTGGCACATTTTAGCCTGGAGGCAAGCACACAGCATTTTCCCAAGAGTAGCGGCCCATTTTGGGGGCATTGTGCAATTGCTGAGTTTGTCCTCCCTAAGGCCTCATTCACACAACAGGGTCCGAGTGTCGGCCGGGAAAATCGGCCGTTTTTGGCCGATTTTCCAGGCTGGTTTGCATCCGTTCCGATTCCGTTCCGGGCCGAGTTGCCGTTCTTACCGGCCGATTTGGACCCGATTTGCATCCGTTTTTTTCCCTGTCCGTTTTAAAATCGGATGAATTTCATTTAAATTTGTTGCCATACACAGCCCTTTGTAGATAATGCCAGAGCCCCCCTGGTAGGTAATGCCACCCAGCCCCCTGTAGGTAATGCCACCCAGCCCCCTGTAGGTAATGCCACACAGCCCCCTGTAGGTGATGCCACACAGCCCCCTGTAGGTGATGCCACACAGCCCCCTGTAGGTGATGCCACCCAGCCCCCTGTAGGTGATGCCACCCAGCCCCCTGTAGGTGATGCCACCCAGTCCCCTGTAGGTAATGCCACCCAACTCCCTGTAGGTAATGCCACCCAGCCCCCTGTAGGTGATGCCACCAAACCCCCTGTAGGTGATGCCACCAAGCCCCCTGTAGGCGATGCCACCAGCCCCCCTGTAGGCGATGCCACCCTGCCCCCTGTAGGCGATGCCACCCTGCCCCCTGCAGGCGATGCCACCCTGCCCCCTGCAGGCGATGCCACCCTGCCCCCTGCAGGCGATGCCACCCTGCCTCCTGCAGGCGATGCCACACAGCCAACTGCAGGCGATGCCATACAGCCAACTGCAGGCGATGCCACCCTGCCCCCTGCAGGCGATGCCACCCTGCCCCCTGTAGGCGATGCCACACAGCCACCTGTAGGCGATGCCACCCTGCCCCCTGCAGGCGATGCCACCAAGCCCCCTGTAGGCGATGCCACCAAGCCCTCTGTAGGCGATGCCACCAAGCCCCCTGTAGGCGATGCCACACAGCCACCTGTAGGTTGCACCCATCCCCCTGTAGGTTGCACCCATCCCCCCCCCTTCCAGGAGAAGTCACTGACTTCAATGTCCATATATGGACAGTGTAGTCACTGACTTCTCCTGGAGAGGAATTCCCTGCCACAGGTCGGGAATTCCGCTTCAGAAGTGAGTGACGTCACTGTGTCCATATATGGACAGTGTAGTCACTCACTTCTCCTGTAGCGGAATCCCTGGCCATAGAGTCGGGGATTCCGCTGCAGAAGTGAGTGACTTCGCTGTGTCCATACATGGACAGTGTAGTCACTCACTTCTCCTGTAGCGGAATCCCCGGCCATAGCGTCGGGGATTCTGCTGCAGAAGTGAGTGACTTCGCTGTGTCCATATATGGACAGTGCAGTCACGCACTTCTCCTGTAGCGGAATCCCCGGCCATAGAGTCGGGGATTCCGCTGCATGAAGTGAGTGACTTCGCTGTGTCCATATATGGACAGTGTAGTCACGCACTTCTCCTGTAGAGGAATCCCCAATCCCTGGCCGGGGATTGGGGATTCTGACTCCTACAGCGAGCAATAAAAGACCCTCCTCCTCCTCCTCACATGCACTCTGCACTGTGAGGAGGAGGAGAGAGAGTGTGCGAGCGACGGTAGACCCGGCCATCACTCGGGACACATCCCGGTGATGGCCGTGTATTACCCGGCCCCATAGACTTCTATGGGAGCGGGGCGGCCGGGCACCTGGCCGAAAATAGGGCATGTCCCATTTTTTGACGACCGGTTTCCCCGGCCGTCAAAAAAATCGGTCGTGTGAATAGCCCCATTAGGGGTCTATTATTCCTAATGCAGCCGGGTGCCGGCCGATTTATGAACGGCCGGCACCCGGCCGGGAAACCCTGTCGTGTGAATCCCGCCTAACGCCACCGCTATAGAACTGCTACATGTCAATGGAAAAATCTTCCACCAGAGGAAAAAATATGTTTCCCAATGGTGGAGTAAAACAAAGCTTCACCCAAGCCTGGGACCTGGTATTCTGCCATGTGGAAAAAATGTTCCCTCTGGCGAAAGACTTTTCAGTTGACAGGTAGCAGAGTCTGAAGGGGAATTATTTTATTTTTTTTACCTCTAGATTCTAGTGCATTGCAGGGGAGAAGGAAAGTGTATATTTTTTTATTTTTTATACTTTTTTTTTCCCAGTTGGTTCCAATGGACCGTTTGGACTACGCCGTAGATTTATTTGACTACTTTGATGATCTATGTTTTTGTTTTTTTAAATAAAATGGTGAAAGTGGGTTGTGTGAGGGAGTTTTTATTTAAATTAAAAAATGTTTCTTATGTCCATGTGTTTTTTTAATACATTATTACCACCAGTGTAATGGCCGCTATCTGATTGACAGCATCCATTACTAAGGCTGGAGCTTACTGTTAACCAGTAAAAAGGCTAGCACCAACCTCCCATTATTACCCCGGTACCCAACGCCGCCAGGGGTATTGGGAAGAGCCGGTTACGATCCAATACCTGAACATCTGAAGTGACGGCCGGGCACCGTCATCCCTTCAGATGGTCGGCTCTTGGATCGTACCCGGCTCTTCCTGGTACCCCTGATAGCAGTGGGTACTGGAGTAATAATGGGAGGTTGGTGCTAGCCTTTTTACTGGTTAACACTAAGCCCTGCCTTGGTAATGGATGCTGTCAGACAGCGGCTATTACAAAGACGGTAATAAAGTATAAAAAAAAAATACATACTATTTTTTTAATTGAAATAAAAACTCCCTCACATAACGCTCTGACCATTTTATTTAAAAAAAATGTAGATCATCGAAGTAATCCAATGAATCTACGACGTTGTCCAAATGGTCGAGCGGAACCTGCAAAACAAAACAACCAGTATGAAAAATAAAAATACTTATACTCACCCACTGCAGTCTTCTGTCTTCTGTCTTCTCCGCTGCGCTGCAATAGAAACTAGAGGTCAATGAACTGTACTTCCTATTGTGGCGCCCGGGACCTAGAGAACCGGCAGAAATATTAATCGTTATTAATAATTCTGACACATCTGGGAGGTCCCGTGCACCAGAAAATCCTAATGCAGGGACTCCTAAAGTGACAGAAGAGTCCCTGTATTAGCTATATGACCGGGGTTACTAGCAGTCACAGTGAAGTGTTAGGTAAGAGTGTGGGGCAGGAGGAGGCGGAAATTCAAATAAATTGAGGGGTGGTCCTGCATTCACAGCAGGGCCTGGCAATTCATTTCAATTGACAGACAAATCCTGCGATGACTGCAGTGACTGTCGCTCTTATATAAAATGGCGCCCGTCTTCCCCCTAGAAGTGAGGGTCACTGTGGGTCCAAAGTTCAAAGCTAAAATGGCTCCAGTAGGAGATAGGAAAGTAGGGATGGGAGCCGACCCTATGCCCTGAGTGCGCTATATAGCACCTGTGTATGTGTCATGCAGAAACACGTACACAGGTGCTAATAAAGATGGCTGCCCCCATCTTTATTAGTACACATACATGAATAAATACAGTTACATTAGGGAACATTAAAATAGTTAGAAAAAATAGGCTCATAACTTAAAACACAAAAAAAATACAAAAAAACTTTCCTTAAGGGTATGTTCACACAGTTTTTTGCAGGCAGAAAATTCAGATTTTGATCTGCCTGCACGCCGTTTGCCACGCTTTTCGCTCGTGCATTGAGCGCAACGGGCAAAAACGCAGCGAAATACACTTTCTCTGCCCCCCATTGATATCAATGGGAGGAAAGAGATGTAAACGGCCAAAGATAGGCCATGCCGCTGCTTTTTCCTGCGAGACGGTTTTTCCGCTCGCGGGAAAAAAAACGCCACCGCCTCCCGCCTCCCATTGAAATCAATTTAGACAGTTTTTTGGCGCGTTTTCCGACGTGGTTTTGATCATTGAAACAGCAAAAGTGCTCAGGTGAGCGTTGTGCCGCTTCGTTTTCTTATTGGCTTTCGTGTGTGTGTATATATATATATATATATATATATATATATATATATATATATATAGCACACAAGAAGACAGCAGCACTCACATAGGAATAATCGACCAGGTGCCAGGCAAAAACGTCCCGATCCTCGGACGTATAATAATGTATAGCAAAAGAAAATTTGCAGCACTCCAACATGAAAAAAATGGTGGTTTATTCAATCCAAAATAACAGCAACGTTTCAATCCTACAATAGGATCTTTATCAAGCCTAGTGACACATCTATTCAGCAAGTTTTTATATGTTTGAGACTCTTTTACATAATTAGTCTCATTATAAAACAATCAAATGCAAAGTGTATGAAAACAAACATCATAAATTGTGTACGGTATCATCATAAACATAGACATGATACAGAAAATACAGAAGTGTGTATGTGACATCGTGATTAACAATACATAATAACAAAAACATTAAAAACAACTGATTACATTATAATCATTTATGCAGCAGTGGTGTAAAATATATTGGTATATCGTCACTCACCAATCAGAACTTCAGACTCAACTACTCCATTCAAGTGTGTTGCAGCACTCTGCTGCATCCCTCGTGGTAATTGAAATTTGACACATCAGTGTAATCCCCCGAGGCGGAAGTAGTTCATCACTCCGCAGCAGAGAGCATAGGTCGCATCCATATGATGTAATGCGTGTCAATGCGTTCCACTGAGCCGCCCCGTGTATCATGGCATCATGAGTTGCTAAGCAACTGCTGTAACATTATTATAGATATCATTTGACCCAGCTATGTCAGTCAAAAAGTCATGAATGTAAAAAATACAGATATATTAGTAAATGCTCCCTATAGTAAGTGATGGAGATATTAGGAATATCTAAAAGTAGCTTAATGTCGGCTTTTAAAGACGATCCACACGTGGGTTCAAAGACCTCTGTATACAACCAAGTACTCAGAACGATCTTGTTCCCAGAGTTATGGGACCACATAGACACGTCTTCACGTGTCCAGGATGTCACATTATCCTCATACGTGTAACGGACCCATATTATCACACTAGTGATATGATATATCATAAGACAAAAAAAAAAAAAAAAAAAAAAAAAAAAAAAAAAAGTGCATGAGAATCCCTCTCAATTTTAATATCTCTCTATCACTTTGAAACCTAATAGGAGACTAGAAACAATTCAAATAATAAATATATTTTATTGATGCAATAAGACTTAATGCATTGAACATAGCCCCGTCAAATATCACAGTACAACACCATTGAAAAATAATTAAAGAAGTTCCGAAGTTCTGTTGGGAGTGGTATTCCAATCTAAAAAAAATACAAAACATAATTGTTTTTAGTATTTATAAGACATTGACAGTAAATATGAGATATAGATATTGATATTAATGTGTCAACAATCATCTTACTGAAAAGAACATCAAGAGAATACAAAGGGGCGGAGCTCATAAGGCAATTCTATCTACAACAAATTCTACATTAAGACCACAAGGTTTTAAGGTGTTCAGTAAAAATATCCATCTTAATTCTTTTTTGTGTAAAACCAGATGGCGATCACCGCCAAACTGTAATGGAGGAACATGGTCCAGAATCATAAATGTTAGATCCCTTTCATTGTGACCATGTTCCGAAAAATGTTTAGCCACAGGTAAATCAAGTTTCTTTTTACGTATAGAGAAACGGTGATTGTTTAGACGAGTTTTAAAGGAACAGGTGGTTTCACCCACATATAGGAGGCCACAAGGACACCATAGCACATATATGACCCACTCTGAATCACAGGTGAAATTGTGTTTAATTTTAAACTGTTGTCCAGTCAACGGATGTCTAAAAAATTCCCCTTTGCACATCAAAGCACAATTGACACATCTGTAACATGGAATATTGCCAGGTTTTAGTGGTTTAAAAATAGGTTGTATCGTTTTCTTATGATCTGGCATTCTGGTTTTCACCAGTCTATCTCGAAGATTTTGTGGGCGTCTATAAGACATAAGTGGATTATTATTCAATACATCAATGTGTCCAAAACTGTTGCTGATAATTGGCCAATGTCTATTCATAATTTTGGAAATGTCTCCACTCCTATCATTATAAGTAGAGATAAATGGAATACGTTTCCGTTTTCCATGCGTTGACGGTTTTTTAGACTGCAATAAACTGTCCCTCGCTACATTATCAATCTTTTTTCTATGTGTCCACAGCAATGTTTTGGGGTAACCTCTTTGTAAAAAGTTGCTAACCATAGTGTCTAAAGATATATCAAGATCCTCCTGTCTGTCGGTATTACGTTTGGCCCTAATCATTTGGCTATACGGCAAAGACCTTACCATATTTCTCGGATGGCAACTATCAAATCGTAGCAGAGTGTTCCTATCGGTCTCTTTCGTGTACATTTTAGTTCTGATTATATTGTTCACAATAGATACAGTAACATCCAAGAATTGGATATTATCCATAGAATGTTTCATCGTAAATTGAATCTCATCATCTATTGAATTAAGAAACCTGTGAAAATCCATTAATGTAGTAACAGTGTCAGTCCAAATGAGGAAGATGTCATCTATGTAACGCCACCACTTCAAAACATGTGAGAAGTGGTGGGATACATAGACCGACACCTCCTCAATGTTGTCCATGAAAATGTTAGCGTACGTGGGAGCCATGTTAGACCCCATGGCCGTTCCTTTCACCTGTATATAATAACTCTCTTTAAATATGAAATAGTTAGATGTCAAAATAAGTTCCACTAATGAAATAATAAACTCACAAGTAGCATTGTCATAGTCAGAAGTCAATAATTTACGTCGTACAGCATCAAGACCCTTGTTGTGATCAATCGAGGTATAAAGAGATGTGACATCAAAGGAGACCAAAATGGAGCCCTCTGGTAGTTTTATAGATTTTAATTTTTGTAGAAAATCAGTGGTGTCTCTAATATAAGATTTGGAGTTAATAGCAAAATTTCTCAGCACTTTGTCCACAAAGATAGAGATGTTACTTGTTAATGAACCCCTGCCAGATACAATAGGGCGACCTGGTGGGTTCATTAAATCTTTGTGGATTTTTGGTAATATATATAAGCAAGGAGTGACAGGAAATTCAACAGTGAGAAATTTATGTAGCATTTGATCAATTACATCTTCATCTAGAGCTATTTTAATAAGTGAAGTAATTCTTTTTGAAATATCATGTCTAGGATCATTTTTTAGTACTCTATATACATTGGTATCTGCTAGTTGTCTATAGCATTCTCTCAAGTACATATCTGAATCCATAACCACGATTGCTCCACCCTTATCAGCAGGTTTTATAGTGAGATCATGGTTATGGATCAACTCATCTAATGCCACCATATCCAGAGTAGTCATATTAGGCTGTTTAAAGCTCAATTCACTCGTTTGAGACCTAAGTAAAGCAATATCTTTCTGTACTAGTTCTCTAAAGGTTTCTATCGCATGTGATGTTATAGGAGGTTGGAACACACTCTTATTAAATAACCCCAGTTTTTTAAGTGATAGTATCGGAAGGGTATCCTGTATTACTGGATTAACCGGTTGTGTTTCAAACCAAACCTTCAATTTAACAGCTCTAACAAAACTGTAAATATCCAACTCTAATTGAAACCAATCAATATGCTGATTAGGGCAAAATGACAACCCTTTTGATAATAATTGTAATTGTGTATGAGACAATTGATGTTGAGAGATATTTACCACTGTGGTTTGGGCAGAGTCCTCTTGGTGCTGTCCTGCACCGGTTTCTGCCCTTTCTGATGAGTAGATTTTTGAAAACGGGTTCTTCCTTCCTCTGCTTCTCCTACGACCTGCTCGTCTGGTTTTCTTCTTTTTGATTTGTCCAGTGGACTGGAATCTAAAAAATCTTCATTATTACTTGGAGGATATTTCTTAGTATGGAATTGATTACGGGAATCGCTTTTATTGAAAGCCGGTTCATTGCTTCTTTTGTTGTCACGTCTGAAGGCTCCATCAGCATAATTGAGAGAATTGTCCCATGTGTAAACACGTCCCATGGAATAATCTGTTTGATCACGGAACCATTTCTTCTTTTTGGTTTCTTCTATATCCATCCTCACTTTATTGAGCGTCATACGTAATTTCTCCATGTGTATATTAAAATCATCAGTTTGCACCAACGATTTAAGTGTGTTCTCCAAATCTTGTGCTTTCACCCTTAAAGATCTCAGATCTCTCTGCAAAAAATCCATATTAAGTAATATAGTTTCCAAGGCATATTTGCTAGCGAGTTGCTCATTTTTATTCCTGAACTCTTCGTGTTGCATATGCATCGTTGGTTTAAGTAAAATTCTCATCCCCCGTGGGATCATGTTGTTTCTATAGTATTGTCCCAATGTGAGTAGATGTAATTCAACATTAATCAGACGTCGTGACTCAAATTCCAGATTTCTCTTGATGTCAGTAATAGAAGGAACACTTAAAAATGACACATCACCCTCCGCTCCACTCAGGATTCTTTCAATGTCCTCTTCAGTAAAAACAGCAGCAGTATTGGATGAAACATTCCCAGCAGGTATATTGACCTGCTCCATGTTAAACGAGTAAATGATGGTTGAAAAAACGTGGTGCAAGCTAATGGAATCCAAATATAGCACACAAGAAGACAGCAGCACTCACATAGGAATAATCGACCAGGTGCCAGGCAAAAACGTCCCGATCCTCGGACGTATAATAATGTATAGCAAAAGAAAATTTGCAGCACTCCAACATGAAAAAAATGGTGGTTTATTCAATCCAAAATAACAGCAACGTTTCAATCCTACAATAGGATCTTTATCAAGCCTAGTGACACATCTATTCAGCAAGTTTTTATATGTTTGAGACTCTTTTACATAATTAGTCTCATTATAAAACAATCAAATGCAAAGTGTATGAAAACAAACATCATAAATTGTGTACGGTATCATCATAAACATAGACATGATACAGAAAATACAGAAGTGTGTATGTGACATCGTGATTAACAATACATAATAACAAAAACATTAAAAACAACTGATTACATTATAATCATTTATGCAGCAGTGGTGTAAAATATATTGGTATATCGTCACTCACCAATCAGAACTTCAGACTCAACTACTCCATTCAAGTGTGTTGCAGCACTCTGCTGCATCCCTCGTGGTAATTGAAATTTGACACATCAGTGTAATCCCCCGAGGCGGAAGTAGTTCATCACTCCGCAGCAGAGAGCATAGGTCGCATCCATATGATGTAATGCGTGTCAATGCGTTCCACTGAGCCGCCCCGTGTATCATGGCATCATGAGTTGCTAAGCAACTGCTGTAACATTATTATAGATATCATTTGACCCAGCTATGTCAGTCAAAAAGTCATGAATGTAAAAAATACAGATATATTAGTAAATGCTCCCTATAGTAAGTGATGGAGATATTAGGAATATCTAAAAGTAGCTTAATGTCGGCTTTTAAAGACGATCCACACGTGGGTTCAAAGACCTCTGTATACAACCAAGTACTCAGAACGATCTTGTTCCCAGAGTTATGGGACCACATAGACACGTCTTCACGTGTCCAGGATGTCACATTATCCTCATACGTGTAACGGACCCATATTATCACACTAGTGATATGATATATCATAAGACAAAAAAAAAAAAAAAAAAAAAAAAAAAGTGCATGAGAATCCCTCTCAATTTTAATATCTCTCTATCACTTTGAAACCTAATAGGAGACTAGAAACAATTCAAATAATAAATATATTTTATTGATGCAATAAGACTTAATGCATTGAACATAGCCCCGTCAAATATCACAGTACAACACCATTGAAAAATAATTAAAGAAGTTCCGAAGTTCTGTTGGGAGTGGTATTCCAATCTAAAAAAAATACAAAACATAATTGTTTTTAGTATTTATAAGACATTGACAGTAAATATGAGATATAGATATTGATATTAATGTGTCAACAATCATCTTACTGAAAAGAACATCAAGAGAATACAAAGGGGCGGAGCTCATAAGGCAATTCTATCTACAACAAATTCTACATTAAGACCACAAGGTTTTAAGGTGTTCAGTAAAAATATCCATCTTAATTCTTTTTTGTGTAAAACCAGATGGCGATCACCGCCAAACTGTAATGGAGGAACATGGTCCAGAATCATAAATGTTAGATCCCTTTCATTGTGACCATGTTCCGAAAAATGTTTAGCCACAGGTAAATCAAGTTTCTTTTTACGTATAGAGAAACGGTGATTGTTTAGACGAGTTTTAAAGGAACAGGTGGTTTCACCCACATATAGGAGGCCACAAGGACACCATAGCACATATATGACCCACTCTGAATCACAGGTGAAATTGTGTTTAATTTTAAACTGTTGTCCAGTCAACGGATGTCTAAAAAATTCCCCTTTGCACATCAAAGCACAATTGACACATCTGTAACATGGAATATTGCCAGGTTTTAGTGGTTTAAAAATAGGTTGTATCGTTTTCTTATGATCTGGCATTCTGGTTTTCACCAGTCTATCTCGAAGATTTTGTGGGCGTCTATAAGACATAAGTGGATTATTATTCAATACATCAATGTGTCCAAAACTGTTGCTGATAATTGGCCAATGTCTATTCATAATTTTGGAAATGTCTCCACTCCTATCATTATAAGTAGAGATAAATGGAATACGTTTCCGTTTTCCATGCGTTGACGGTTTTTTAGACTGCAATAAACTGTCCCTCGCTACATTATCAATCTTTTTTCTATGTGTCCACAGCAATGTTTTGGGGTAACCTCTTTGTAAAAAGTTGCTAACCATAGTGTCTAAAGATATATCAAGATCCTCCTGTCTGTCGGTATTACGTTTGGCCCTAATCATTTGGCTATACGGCAAAGACCTTACCATATTTCTCGGATGGCAACTATCAAATCGTAGCAGAGTGTTCCTATCGGTCTCTTTCGTGTACATTTTAGTTCTGATTATATTGTTCACAATAGATACAGTAACATCCAAGAATTGGATATTATCCATAGAATGTTTCATCGTAAATTGAATCTCATCATCTATTGAATTAAGAAACCTGTGAAAATCCATTAATGTAGTAACAGTGTCAGTCCAAATGAGGAAGATGTCATCTATGTAACGCCACCACTTCAAAACATGTGAGAAGTGGTGGGATACATAGACCGACACCTCCTCAATGTTGTCCATGAAAATGTTAGCGTACGTGGGAGCCATGTTAGACCCCATGGCCGTTCCTTTCACCTGTATATAATAACTCTCTTTAAATATGAAATAGTTAGATGTCAAAATAAGTTCCACTAATGAAATAATAAACTCACAAGTAGCATTGTCATAGTCAGAAGTCAATAATTTACGTCGTACAGCATCAAGACCCTTGTTGTGATCAATCGAGGTATAAAGAGATGTGACATCAAAGGAGACCAAAATGGAGCCCTCTGGTAGTTTTATAGATTTTAATTTTTGTAGAAAATCAGTGGTGTCTCTAATATAAGATTTGGAGTTAATAGCAAAATTTCTCAGCACTTTGTCCACAAAGATAGAGATGTTACTTGTTAATGAACCCCTGCCAGATACAATAGGGCGACCTGGTGGGTTCATTAAATCTTTGTGGATTTTTGGTAATATATATAAGCAAGGAGTGACAGGAAATTCAACAGTGAGAAATTTATGTAGCATTTGATCAATTACATCTTCATCTAGAGCTATTTTAATAAGTGAAGTAATTCTTTTTGAAATATCATGTCTAGGATCATTTTTTAGTACTCTATATACATTGGTATCTGCTAGTTGTCTATAGCATTCTCTCAAGTACATATCTGAATCCATAACCACGATTGCTCCACCCTTATCAGCAGGTTTTATAGTGAGATCATGGTTATGGATCAACTCATCTAATGCCACCATATCCAGAGTAGTCATATTAGGCTGTTTAAAGCTCAATTCACTCGTTTGAGACCTAAGTAAAGCAATATCTTTCTGTACTAGTTCTCTAAAGGTTTCTATCGCATGTGATGTTATAGGAGGTTGGAACACACTCTTATTAAATAACCCCAGTTTTTTAAGTGATAGTATCGGAAGGGTATCCTGTATTACTGGATTAACCGGTTGTGTTTCAAACCAAACCTTCAATTTAACAGCTCTAACAAAACTGTAAATATCCAACTCTAATTGAAACCAATCAATATGCTGATTAGGGCAAAATGACAACCCTTTTGATAATAATTGTAATTGTGTATGAGACAATTGATGTTGAGAGATATTTACCACTGTGGTTTGGGCAGAGTCCTCTTGGTGCTGTCCTGCACCGGTTTCTGCCCTTTCTGATGAGTAGATTTTTGAAAACGGGTTCTTCCTTCCTCTGCTTCTCCTACGACCTGCTCGTCTGGTTTTCTTCTTTTTGATTTGTCCAGTGGACTGGAATCTAAAAAATCTTCATTATTACTTGGAGGATATTTCTTAGTATGGAATTGATTACGGGAATCGCTTTTATTGAAAGCCGGTTCATTGCTTCTTTTGTTGTCACGTCTGAAGGCTCCATCAGCATAATTGAGAGAATTGTCCCATGTGTAAACACGTCCCATGGAATAATCTGTTTGATCACGGAACCATTTCTTCTTTTTGGTTTCTTCTATATCCATCCTCACTTTATTGAGCGTCATACGTAATTTCTCCATGTGTATATTAAAATCATCAGTTTGCACCAACGATTTAAGTGTGTTCTCCAAATCTTGTGCTTTCACCCTTAAAGATCTCAGATCTCTCTGCAAAAAATCCATATTAAGTAATATAGTTTCCAAGGCATATTTGCTAGCGAGTTGCTCATTTTTATTCCTGAACTCTTCGTGTTGCATATGCATCGTTGGTTTAAGTAAAATTCTCATCCCCCGTGGGATCATGTTGTTTCTATAGTATTGTCCCAATGTGAGTAGATGTAATTCAACATTAATCAGACGTCGTGACTCAAATTCCAGATTTCTCTTGATGTCAGTAATAGAAGGAACACTTAAAAATGACACATCACCCTCCGCTCCACTCAGGATTCTTTCAATGTCCTCTTCAGTAAAAACAGCAGCAGTATTGGATGAAACATTCCCAGCAGGTATATTGACCTGCTCCATGTTAAACGAGTAAATGATGGTTGAAAAAACGTGGTGCAAGCTAATGGAATCCAAATATAGCACACAAGAAGACAGCAGCACTCACATAGGAATAATCGACCAGGTGCCAGGCAAAAACGTCCCGATCCTCGGACGTATAATAATGTATAGCAAAAGAAAATTTGCAGCACTCCAACATGAAAAAAATGGTGGTTTATTCAATCCAAAATAACAGCAACGTTTCAATCCTACAATAGGATCTTTATCAAGCCTAGTGACACATCTATTCAGCAAGTTTTTATATGTTTGAGACTCTTTTACATAATTAGTCTCATTATAAAACAATCAAATGCAAAGTGTATGAAAACAAACATCATAAATTGTGTACGGTATCATCATAAACATAGACATGATACAGAAAATACAGAAGTGTGTATGTGACATCGTGATTAACAATACATAATAACAAAAACATTAAAAACAACTGATTACATTATAATCATTTATGCAGCAGTGGTGTAAAATATATTGGTATATCGTCACTCACCAATCAGAACTTCAGACTCAACTACTCCATTCAAGTGTGTTGCAGCACTCTGCTGCATCCCTCGTGGTAATTGAAATTTGACACATCAGTGTAATCCCCCGAGGCGGAAGTAGTTCATCACTCCGCAGCAGAGAGCATAGGTCGCATCCATATGATGTAATGCGTGTCAATGCGTTCCACTGAGCCGCCCCGTGTATCATGGCATCATGAGTTGCTAAGCAACTGCTGTAACATTATTATAGATATCATTTGACCCAGCTATGTCAGTCAAAAAGTCATGAATGTAAAAAATACAGATATATTAGTAAATGCTCCCTATAGTAAGTGATGGAGATATTAGGAATATCTAAAAGTAGCTTAATGTCGGCTTTTAAAGACGATCCACACGTGGGTTCAAAGACCTCTGTATACAACCAAGTACTCAGAACGATCTTGTTCCCAGAGTTATGGGACCACATAGACACGTCTTCACGTGTCCAGGATGTCACATTATCCTCATACGTGTAACGGACCCATATTATCACACTAGTGATATGATATATCATAAGAGCCGACCCTATGCCCTGAGTGCGCTATATAGCACCTGTGTATGTGTCATGCAGAAACACGTACACAGGTGCTAATAAAGATGGCTGCCCCCATCTTTATTAGTACACATACATGAATAAATACAGTTACATTAGGGAACATTAAAATAGTTAGAAAAAATAGGCTCATAACTTAAAACACAAAAAAAATACAAAAAAACTTTCCTTAAGGGTATGTTCACACAGTTTTTTGCAGGCAGAAAATTCAGATTTTGATCTGCCTGCACGCCGTTTGCCACGCTTTTCGCTCGTGCATTGAGCGCAACGGGCAAAAACGCAGCGAAATACACTTTCTCTGCCCCCCATTGATATCAATGGGAGGAAAGAGATGTAAACGGCCAAAGATAGGCCATGCCGCTGCTTTTTCCTGCGAGACGGTTTTTCCGCTCGCGGGAAAAAAAACGCCACCGCCTCCCGCCTCCCATTGAAATCAATTTAGACAGTTTTTTGGCGCGTTTTCCGACGTGGTTTTGATCATTGAAACAGCAAAAGTGCTCAGGTGAGCGTTGTGCCGCTTCGTTTTCTTATTGGCTTTCGTGTGTGTGTATATATATATATATATATATATATATATATATATATATATATATATATAATCCAAAAATCAGGCAGCACTCCAAAATATAAGCAAGGTAGAAAAAGGTGCTTTATTGGTATATACAATACACGACGTTTCAGCTCAACACAGGAGCCTTTTTCAAGTGTCACTTGAAAAAGGCTCCTGTGTTGAGCTGAAACGTCGTGTTTTGTATATACCAATAAAGCACCTTTTTCTACCTTACTCGTATTTTGGAGTGCTGCCTGATTTTTGGATTCTACTACAGCAGGTCTGTTAGCCCTGACCTGGGCAGGTCGGCACCCGCCTACGATTTATTACAAGGCTGTGCGGCTGACATTTGTATTATATATATATATATATATATAGCGCGCACACACACACATATACGTACATACATACGTTACACACACACACACTATGGCCTCATGCACACGACCGCACTGGTTAGTTGTGCATTGGTGTATCATTAGGATTCACGGATCCACAACAATTCACCATTATTGGCAAATCCGGACCGTAAAATTACTTGTCTTGAGTTTTTGCGGTCCGGATTTGCAGCCCCCATACGGATCAGTGTAAACCCGGTCGTGTGCATAGGGCCATATAAATGAATGGATCCGCAAATATGCGGATAAATTACAACTGAGAAAAAAACGATCATGTGCATGAGGCCATACTGTACGTACGTACGTACGTACGTACGTACGTATGTACATACACACTCTGATACAAATATATATATATATATACATACATACACACACACACAGTAC